>NC_053454.1:742626-776139 GCF_015227805.2 Hirundo rustica | reverse complement strand
CCACCTGGGAATTCTTCTGTGCTTCCCACAGCTTGGACAGCTGAGGGATTGCAGCCTCCAGCTGGGAATGCTGCCGAGATCCCTCCTTCCGCCCCGAGATGATCCTTCCCCATCAGCTGAGCCACGGAAAATCCAAAGGGATCCAAACTCCAGGACACTTGGAGCACCCCACCAACCCCCAGCTGGACGCGGGGTTTGGCCCCATCAAACAACGGAATTCCCAACCAATCCCACCAAGGACTGAATTCCCCACTGGAGTTTTGCATCCCTCCAGCTATTGCCTTTCCATAGAATGCAGGATTCCTTGGAGCAGGATCTCTCCGAGCAGGGAATGGGATGGGGTTGCTCAGCTCAGGTTCTCAGGCTCTTGGATCATTGGATCATGCTCTGCCCCAAAATTCCATTTTTTTTTTTTTAAACTTTTCCCTACATCCTGCCTTCGGAGCAGATGGATTTAAGGGGGTTTATCCCAGACTTATCCCAGTCTGTTCCCGGAAAAAGGCACTGGAGGCGTTTCACAGCCCAGGCTGTGATGCCCGGGGCCAGAAGAAAGGAAATTTCCACCTAGGAAATTCCAGCTGGGAATTTCCCCCTCCAACAGCCGCAGTTCCACTCCAGGGGCACCGAGTCAGCAGCTGCTCTGGCTCTTCCCACAGATTTCTGCTGTCCCCTATTCCAGCGGAGCCAAGGGCAGGAAAACACCGGGATAAAGTTCTCTCACATCCCAATCCCTGGGAACCTCAGCCAGGATTTTCCTCTTCTTCTCAGCCCAGGCTGATTTTTGGTGTCTGATTCCCAGCAAGAGCTAATTCGGATCATAAACCCGAGGTTCCCATGATCGCTGCCCATAAAGTGAATCCCACTGCCTCAGAAACCCCAAAGCTGCGTCCAGACAAGGGAAAAAATCCTGGATTCAGGCGAGCTGGGAACGCTGGGGGAGGAGCAGCCGTTCCTTGGCAGAGGGTTCATCCCTCGGAGTGGGCAATATTAAGGATAATCTCCCGAAAAACCGCTTTCCCCCCCTTTTCTGTGGCTTCCCTCTGCTCTGAATCACGATCCTGCGGAGAAAGGGAAGAGCCAGAGGCAGGGAAAGAGGGAAGACCTGTCCCGACAGGACAGCCCGCAGGCTGCTGCCCATCCCGCAGCGGACAGCCGGGAGCAGGAACACGCCTGGAGATCCAGGCCCTGCCCTGGAAAACCCGCGGCTCGGGCTTGGGAGAGCCCGGTGTGGCCGAGGGAAAAGGTCAGAGCCCAGGATTTGAGGAGAAGAGGAGCCAAAGGCTGCCCCCAGCCAGGGATTTTTTTTTTTTTTTTTGGCACTGGCATTCCCGGAGGTGGGGGTGGGATTGGGATGGAGCATCCCCGCACGGAGCGCCGAGGTCACCACAGCTCGAGCCGAGGGAGAGGGAAAAGAGAAGCCCGGGTTCGCTCCAGGTATCCCTGGGAATGGCTTTTCCAGGGTTGAGCGCGGAGGACAAAATTTGGGATCATTGGCACCAAATAAACGGGATGGCTGGAGCATTCCCTCTCCCATCATTTTTTGTGTTCCCCCACATGAACACCCTCAGCTTTCCTCGGGAGCGATTTTCCCCGAGAGGCTGGAGGAGAGAGAGAGCAGCTGGAAAACGACATTTAGGAGGGAACAGAACCGACGGCAGCAACAAGTCCCGGGCGCCACCAGGCCGGGAGAAACCCGTTCCCAGCGCATCCCCGGGATCCGGCAGGGAGCGAGGAGCGGCTGGGCGGCTGATGGATACAAACGAGCGCCCCGTGCCCCGCCGGGGGGTCTTTAACACTTCACACGTCCCGGTGACAGTGAGCGATCGTCCCCCCGCATCCCGGGAGATGGATGAGCGCCCGGCAGACGCGGCACCGCCGTCATTTGTCATCCCGGAACCTTTGGGGGATAAATCCCGTTCGGGCGGTACCTGCGCCGGGCCCCGCCGGGTCAGGGAGGGGCGGCGGTGATGGATGTCTTCTCCCGGATAATCGCATCCAGCGCCGGGCAGATATGGATGGGGCTCCCGCCTTTGATGCAATCATCCAATTAGCGGCCCCCACGGAACGCAATTAGCGCGGCTGGAGGCACGTGGGGCGCGGGGTTGGGGCATGGAAGGGGGGAGTCCTGTCTCCATCAGGAAACGCGGCTGAGGGAAGGAGGGAAGTCTGGTTACCCCATCCTGGTTTTGCCCCTCACCACCCTCGTTCTGGTGCCAGCTGGCAGGACTGCCCTCATCCTCATCCTCATCCTCATCCTCATCCTCATCCTCATCCTCATCCTCGTCCTCATCCTCATCCTCATTCTCATTCTCATTCTCATTCTCATTCTCATCCTCTTCCTCATCCCCATCCTCATCCTCGCCCTTATCCTTGTCCTCGTCCTCTTCTTTGTCCTCAACCTCATCCTCATCCTCATCCCCATCCTCATCCTCGTCCTTGTCCTCATCCTCATCCCCATCCCCATCCTCATCCTCATCCTCATCCTCATCCTCATCCTCGTCCTCGTCCTCATCCTCATCCTCATCCCCATCCTCATCCTCATCCTCATCCCCATCCTCATCCTCATCCTCATCCTCGTCCTCGTCCTCATCCTCATCCTCATCCTCATCCGCGTCCTCGTCCTCGTCCTCATCCTCATCTTCATCCTCATCCTCATCCTCATCTTCATCCTCGTCCTGATCCTCATCCTCATCCTCATCCCCATCCTCATCCTCGTCCTCGTCCTCATCCTCGTCCTCGTCCTCGTCCTCGTCCTCATCCACATCCTCATCCTCATCCTCATCCTCACCCTCATCCTCACCCTCATCCTCATCCCCATCCTTGTTCTTGTCCTCGTCCCTGTCCTCCTCCTCATCCCCATCCTCCTCCTCCTCCTCACTCTCTCCCGGCACTCCCAGTTTTCCCGGCCCGGATCCGGCTGCCTCACCCGGCGCGTCGCTGCTTCCTCCTGGATCCCATCCAGCCCTCCCATCCAGCCTTATCTCGCTCCTTATCTCCCATCTGCTCCCACAGCCTCCTTCTCCCGGGTGGTGACGGCTGGGGTTTAACAACTTCCCGCTGCCGCCTTTCCCTGGAATTCCTCGCTCCCGGGAGCGGGGAGTTCATTGCAGGTGTTTTCGGAGCCGCGGCAGAAGAAATCATGGAATTACAGAGAGGTTCGGAAGGGAATTTAAATCCCACCCCATTCCAACCCCATCCACGGGCAGGGAAACCATTCCATGAGACCAGGTGGATCCAAGCTCCAGAGTCCAACCTGGCCTTGGGATCCAGGGGCAGCTACAGCAAATCTGGGAATTCCAGCCCAGACAGGAATTCCTCGCCCAGATCCCGGATTCAGGCGGGTTGGGAATGCTGAGGGAGGAGCAGCCATTCCTTGGCAGGGGGTTCATCCCTCAATATAATCACCCAAAAGCCGCTTTTCCCCCTTTTCTGTGGGTTCCTTCCACTCGGAATCGCGATCCTGTGGAGAAGGGGAAGGAGCCGGCGGCAGGAGAAGAAAATCCCTGCCCTGCTTCCATCCAGGACAGCCCTTCCCATGGGACACGACGGGAAAACCACCCCACAGGCGGGTATCTCCCGATGTCCCAAACCTCCTCCTGCCCCATTCCCGGGGCTCCCTGGAGGAGGCAAATCCCAGAATCAGATTAACCTGGAAGTGAGGAGGGGAACCGAGGTCAGGGACAGAGGCAGCCGGAAACCAGCGCTCCGGAGAAGCTTCTGGAAAACACTTGTCTTGCTTGGATCAGGGAAAACCAGGAGGAAAGGAAAAGCCTCCCTGCTTGGGGTGGCTTGCGGGGTGGTTGGGGTGTCCTGGGCAGGGCCAGGAGCCGGGCTGGGTGATCCATCCAGGATATTCCATGATTCCATGATCTGGTGAAAACTGGGCTGGCAGCGCATCCCTGGGGCTGGAACGGCGGCTCCGGGCTGGGCTGGAGTGTCCTGGGGACACGAGGGGGGACAATAGGACACGAGGGGTGACAGGAGGACACGAGGGGGGACAATAGGACACGAGGGGTGACAGGAGGACACGAGGGGGGACAATAGGACACGAAGGGGGACAGTAGGACACGAGGGGTGACAGGAGGACACAAAGGGGGACAGGAGGACACGAGGGGGGACAATAGGACACGAGGGGTGACAGGAGGACACGAGGGGGGACAATAGGACACGAGGGGTGACAGGAGGACACGAGGGGGGACAGTAGGACACGAAGGGGGACAGGAGGACACGAGGGGTGGTGAGGGGACACAAAGGGTGACAGGAGGACATGAGGGGTGACAGGAGGACATGAGGGGTGACAGGGGAGACATGGGGGGGACAGTAGGACACAAGGGGTGACAGGAGGACACGAGGGAGGACAGGAGGACATGAGAGGGGATGAGGGGGACACGAGAGATGACAGGGAGGACATGAGGGGTGACAGGAGGACATGAGAGGGGATGAGGGGGACATGAGAGATGACAGGGAGGACATGAGGGGTGACAGGAGGACATGAGGGGGGACAGGACACAAGGGGTGACAGGGGGGACATGAGGGGTGGTGAGGAGACACGAGGGGTGATGGGGGACACGAGGGGTGACAGGAGGACATGAAGGGTGGTGAGGGGACAGGAGGGGTGACAGGAGAGACATGGGGGGGACAGTAGGACACAAGGGGTGACAGGAGGACACGAGGGGTGACAGGAGGACATGAGAGGGGACAGGGGGACATGAGGGAGGACAGGAGGACATGAGAGGGGATGACGGGGACATGAGAGGTGACAGGAGGACATGAGGGGGGACAGGACACAAGGGGTGACAGGGGGACACGAGAGGGGACAGGAGGACACGAGAGATGACAGGGAGGACATGAGGGGTGACAGGGGAGACATGAGGGGTGACAGGAGGACATGAGTGGTGGCAATAAGACACGAGGGGTGGCAGGAGGGCACGAGGGGTGACAGGAGGACACAAGGGGTGGTGAGGGGACACGAGGGGTGGCAGGAGGACACGAGAGGGGACAGGAGGACACAGTGGGGGGATGGGGGGACACGAGGGGTGACAGGGGGGACATGAGGAGTGGCAGGAGGACATGGAGTGGTGAGGGGACACGAGGGGTGGCAGGAGGACAGGAGGGGTGGTGAGGGGACACGAGGGGTGACAGGAGGACATGAGAGGTGACAGGGAGGACACGAGGGGTGACAGGGGAGACACGAGGGGTGGTGAGGAGACACGGGGGGTGGTGAGGGGACACGAGGGGTGACAGGGGAGACACGAGGGGTGGTGAGGGGACACGGGGGGTGGTGAGGGGACACGAGGGGTGGCAGGAGGACACGAGAGGTGACAGGGAGGACACGAGGGGTGACAGGGGAGACACGAGGGGTGGTGAGGGGACACGGGGGGTGGCAGCGCTGGTGGCAGAGCCACCCCAGGGTCCCTCGGGGGTCGCGGGGCCCTGCTGAGGTTAGGCCCCACTCTGGGCACTGATTCAGGGCCCGGCCACACCCAGGGTGACATCGGTGCCACTGCAGCGTCCCAAAACCCCCCCGTGCTGCACTCCCTGATCCCTGATCCTGGATGATCCGAGATTCACTGATCCGGGATGATCTGAGATCCGCTGATCCGGGGCAGTGCAGTATCTACTGATCCAGGATGTTCCAAGATCCATTGATCCAGGAAGGTCCAGGATCCACTGATCCAGGAAGATCTGAGATCCGCTGATCCAGGAAGGTCCAGGATTCACTGATCCAGGATGTTCCAAGATCCATTGATCCAGGAAGGTCCAGGATCCACTGATCCAGGATGTTCCAAGATCCATTGATCCAGAAAAGTCTAGGATCCACTGATCCAGGATGATCCAAGATCCAATGATCTAGGAAGGTCTGAGATCCATTGATCCAGGATCATCCAAGATCCATTGATCCAGCAAGATCCAGGAAAGTCCAGAATCTACTGCCAGGATGTTCTGAGATCCAGAGATCCAGGGAGATCCGGGATCCACTGCTCAAGGATGATCCAGGATCCACTGATCCAGGATGATCCAGGATCCACTGATCCAGGAAGGTTCAGGATCCACTGATCCAGGATGATCCAGGATCCACTGATCCAGGAAGGTTCAGGATCCACTGATCCAGGATGATCCAGGATCCCTTCCCACCACCTCCCACCATCTCCCACGGTGCTGGACCATGTCCTATCCCCACATCTCCGTCTCCCACCAAGAGCATCCGGGTTGTTCCTGGCACGGCCCAGCTCCCAAAATTCACCAGGAAAAGGGGACAGGGGTGACACCAAGGTCCTTAACCCAGGCACTGGGGGGTTTCCTGGATTTTTGGATCCTCCCTGGATCTGCTGTAGGAGGAGATGGAATTTTTCCTTTTTTTTTTTTTTTTTCCATTACCAGGAAACACCCAGGAATATCCTGTTTAAATCTGGGAGATTCCCACCCTCCTTTTTCCCTCTCCTGTGGGGAAAGGCCCCTGGCAGAGGTGGAGCCACCGACAACTCCAGGGAATGTTTTCTGTCCCAGGAACCCCTGCCCCAGGATCTGCCAGGAACCAACAGGGATAAAATGGCTTAAAAAGGGGGATTTAGGGGAATTTGTGGAATACAAACCATCCCGGAATCTTCGCTATCCCGGCCCATGGATATTCCCCAAATGCTTCATCCTACACAACTCCCCCCATCATCTGCTCGTGCCATTCCATGAAATCTCCTCTCCAGAATCCTGGAATGGTTTGGGTGGAAAAAGGGACCTTAAATCCCATCCATGGGCCGGGACAGCTCCCACTATCCCAGGTGGATCCAAGCACCAGCGTCCAACCTGGCCTTGGACACTGCCAGGGATCCAGGGGCAGCCACAGCAAATCTGGGAATTCCAGAATTCCCAGCCCCTCCCCACCCTCACAGCCAGGAATTTTTTGACAGAAACCCATTAAAATCCCCCAAAATTCGGGAAAAATTTAGCTTCCACTCAGGGCAACGGGATCCAACACTCACCCAGGGATTTTCTTCCCCTTGGATCCCCTGTAAACCTTGGGTGTTCCAGCAGCCGAGTGTCCAGAGGAGGTGTGGAATTTTCACTTTTTACGGGATTTAGGGTCTCAGTTGTTTTTTTTTTTTCCCCAGGGATGCACAGAGCCAGATGAGGCATTAATGAAACAGTTAAATGCTGTATTTGTTTAATTGGAATTACACCAGGATAAATGTCCAACATGCTAATTTCTAACAGAATTGAACCTGTAAACAACCATGCAGTCCTTTCTCCAACCATTCCAGCTCCTTCTCCTCTTGGAATCAGTAGCTCTGCTAGCGAGTTTTAAGGAAAAACAAACAAATGAGAAAAAAAAAAAAAAACCAACAAAAAACCAAAAAACCAAAACAACAAAATTCCCTTTAAAGTTAAACCTAATTTGCTAATTTTTTCCCCTTATTGTGCAACGACTTGTGCAAAAAAAGCTGTTTTCACCACCTCGGTTCCCAAAATCAGGTCCTTCCACCCCAAAATCGACGGGAAAAGGCAACCCCGGCAGCCGGCAGGGATGGGATGTGGGATGGGAGTGTGGGGCAAAACAAAATCCGAGGGATGAGCCAAGGCAGGGAGCAGCTTGGATGGGACAGGATTCCAGAGCTGCCCGTGGGATTTTTGGGAAGCTGCAGGTGGGGATGGATCCCAGCTCCGGGAAAAGCTTCCCAAATCCAGCCCTGGGGGCAAGGGAGGGGCTGGAGATGGGAGCAGCATCTTTGGGGTGAAACAAACTCCCCTGAGCTCCCCCCACTCCATCCTGGAATTTTTGGGGTGATTCCCGGCCAATCCCGGTGTGTTCGGGTCGCTTCCCGCTGATCCCAGTGGACGGCGGAGCTGGGACCATCCCGGAGTCATTTGGGATGGATTTATGGGATTTGTGTTCCCTTGGAGCTGCCAGCAGTGCGATAAACACGGAATCGTGCTGGGGGGGGGGGGATACGAGGGGTCTCCAGGTCCCACGGAGCAGTAAGGGAAATGGGATAGAGATCCCAAAAATCCTCTGGCACCCAGGGGTGGGACACAAATCCAGCCGGAGCGTGGGATGGTGTTTGGATGCTCCAAACCCCTCCAAGGTCCAAAAAACCACCAAACCCAGGGCAGAACTAACGGGAGGCAGGAGACACCCGAGGGTGAGGAATTTGGGTTTGGATTCTGCTTGGAATCGGATCCCAAAACTTCAGCACGAGGGATGTGACAGCGGCAATGCCCCCGGAGCGGGCCCGGCTCCGTCCCAGCCTCGCTTTCCAGAACTTTCCGAGGAATTTGGGGCCTCCATGACCCTTCCCACAGCTCCTGCCCGGAATTCCACCTCCCCCAAAGCAGCCAATCCGGGAGAAAACAACCCCGAAGCAGCAGCATCCCACCCCAATCCCGGCTCCATCCGAGCGGGAGTTGGGATTGGATCCGGAACAAAGTGCAAAAATCACTGGGAGCATCTGGCTCGAACTCTAGGAACACCCCCCAAAAAAATCCCAGGAAAACCCCTCCTTTCCCACCTCACAAGTGCTGGTGGCTCAGGGAGAACATCCTATGGATGGGCTGGGCTGCAGATTCCAACTTTGGACAACTTTTATAGCATTATTCCCAACTCCTGGAATGCCTGAACAACTCCTGAAGAAGGAAAGAAGCTTCCTGGGAAGCCAAATTCGGGGTTTAGTACAATTTTTTTTCCCACTGGTGCTGGAATATATTTGCTGGAGCCGGGAAAAAAGACGGGATAATCCGATTTTCTTTTCTTAAAAAATAAAATCCACTAAGGAACGTCCAGCGGATGCGGAGAGAGGGGCGAGAGCAGCGTTATTTATTTTGGGAAGCTGGAGATCTTGGATTCGGGTCCTGCCCCTGTTTCCCACCCTCCTTTTAAATTCCCTGCAGCGACTTTTCCCTCCTAAGCAATTCCATCCGTGTCGGAGGACACCCATCATTAGGAAGAGACTGAGAGGGGATTTAGGATGTCTTCCAGGTTTTTTTGGGGGTTTTTTTTGGAGCAATCTGTTTAAAAGATTAATTTTGCTTGGATGGAGCCGCATCTCTCGGAACAAAAAGTTAATTGGGACCAGAGTCCCAAAATCCCATTTTTCATCCCGGGCTCTGACTTGCGGTTCCGGCTCTTGACCTCCCGAGATCAGGAACTCCCTGAATCCCTCCCTTGGCCGGATTTGACTTTCCCAGCAGCAAATCCCGAGCGCCAGGAGCCGGTTTGGAGGATCCCAATCCTGGTTTCTCCAAGGGGAGCCTGAAGGAGCGAGCGAACCCATCCCAGGTCGCTGCTGCTGGAATTACAGCTCAGGGAGACGGGAAGGGGAGCCCAGCGTGGATTTGGGAAGGGTGGGAGCTGCCTGGAGCATCTGAAACGAGGCCTCGCCTCGGCTCTGCCGGGGATTTTTTCTGGGAATGCCTCGTGGAGTGAAATATAGGAAGGGAAAATGGAATTTCGGGATGGCAGCACAAAATCCCTCCCCTGTGTCCCGGGGTTTCTGCTCCTTCTCCATCCCACTCCCGGAATTCCCATCCCTTGTCCCTCTGGGTCATTTCCAGAGGTGTCTCCAAAGCTGATCCCTTTCTGGCCACGCTGACTCCAACTTTCCTTCACCTGCTGCTTTTCCCTCCATCCCTATTCCGTATCCCTCCAAGAGGAGTTCACAAGGAAACTTCAATCCCTCTCCAAAACCCAGGAATTACAAATTTTCCCTCTTATTAATGAAAAGAATCCCTTGGTCCCTGTAGCTGGAGACGGCCGGGACAGCCCAAGAGCTCCAGGGGGTCATTCCCCACCGTGTTCCCGTTTAATTCTGGGATCGAGCCAAAGGAACCTTCTCCAAATGAAAACCAACGCCCAAAAATGTTGCTGGAGGTTGAAACCTCTGGATCAGCGCATCCAGAGGGCTGGGAATGGGCACAGGAGCAGCACTTCCAGGGAGACTGGAATTCCCTTCAAGGGTCTGGGAATGTGGCTGGATAATGTGGGGAATTAGAGGCAAAAAGGTGATGAGACGTGAAGGGTGAAAATCCCTATGGATGGAACCATGGAATCCTGGGATTAAATCCCATTGGGGGCCACCTGGTTTGAGCAGAGGAATTTTGGGAACCTTTGGGACCGGGAATTCTATCCACAGGCACTTTGGAGCAGCGCTACTCCATGGGGCATCTCCCACTGCCTCCAGGAGACTCCCACCGGTCCAGCTCCAACCAGGAGGGATTTTTCCCTATGGAATCATCAAGAGGAGAGGGAAGATGGGACACCAGCATGGAAAAGAGAGGGGAAAAACCTCTCTTGGACAGATCCCAGTGTGCCTTCCCCCATCCCTGTGGAGCATCCATCCCCTCTGGATTCCCATCCATGGATGTGTCCAGGAGATTCCCACTGCTCCAGCTCCAACCAGGAGGAAGTTTTCCCTATGGAATCATCAAGAGGAGAGGGAAGATGGAATGCCAGCATGGAAAATAGAGGGAAAAAAAACCCTCCTGGACAGATCCCAGTGTGCCTTCCCCCATCCCTGTGGAGCATCCATCCCCTCTGGATCCCCATCCATGGATGTGTCCAGCAGCAGCCCAGCCCCGGAGCGGTGCCACAGGACACATTCCCAGGTCATCCTTCGGCTTTCCCTTCCCAAATCTCATCAAGGAGGCCGCTCCAAACCCTCCTCCATGATCCCACAGCCCCTGGCAGGTCCAGGAGAGGTCACAGACAGGCGGGAAAGGGCGGCGATTCCAGGGATTTGCAGACTAACGTGGAAATCAGCCCATGGAGGGGGAAAAGCGGAGGGGAAAAACCCTGGGAAATCCCTTTTTCCTACCTAAATCCAAACCACAGGACACACTCAGGATGGCCCTCTGCCCAGAGAACCCAAATCCACGGCTCTTCCCAGGTTTCTCTGTTTTCCAAGGGAATAAATTAACAAAAGGAAGGCAGGATGATCCCTTCAATTTGGCTTTGACCAAAAAACAAAAACCCAAACCAAAACAAAAAAAAACCCAAACCAACCCAGTCCGGGTGCGAACTTCTCCCAGGCTCCAAGAATTCCCATCACTTCCTAAACCCCTGAAAATAGGAGCTTATCCAGGAGGCTCCTGCCACCACCTCTTTTCCCGGGATCGTTCCACTGGGAGCGTTTTGCCGCCGGGGTGGAGCGGGGAGGCTCCGCGGAGATTTTCCAAGGCGAATAAAAAAATACAAATCTTCTCTCCCGACGGGATTCCCGAAGTCCAGGCCGCGGGAAGGAGATCCCGAGGCCCTCAGGAGTGGTGGCTGTTGATGAGGCCGCGCAGCTGCTTGGCCACGGTGTCGATCAGCTTCTGCTTGTCCCGCTCGTTTTTCCGGAACTGGGCGAAAACGTTGTTTTTCCTGCTGGTGTCCCGCATCCTGCACGGAGCACAAACAGGTTATGGAACAGGGATTGGGAATGCCCAATGGCCCTAGGGGAGGACATGGAATTTCCAGGCTCTACACCAATTTTGGGGGAATTTTTTCAGGCTTTAAACCCCTCCAAGACTTTGGGATCTCCCCAGTTCCTGGTCTTTTTTTCCGGAATTGGGCGAAAACATTGTTTTTCCTGTTGGTGTCCCACATCCTGCACGGAGCACAAACAGGTTATGGAACAGGGGTTGGGAATGCCCAATGGCCCTAGGGGAGGACATGGAATTTCCAGGCTCTACACCAATTTTTGGGGAATTTTTTCAGGCTTTAAAGCCCTCCAATCCCAATCAACGCCACTTTGGGGTCTCCCCAATTCCCGGTCTTTTTTTCCCAGAATTGGGCAAAAACGTTGTTTTTCCTGCTGGTGTCCCTCATCCTGCACGGAGCACAAGCAGGTTATGGAACAGGGATTGGGAATACCCAATAGTCCAAGAGAAAAACACGTAATTTTCAGGCTCTACAATTTTGTGGGATTTTTTTCAGGCTTTAGACCCCTCCAAGAGTTTGGGGTCTCCCCAATTCCCGCTCATTTTCCCAGAATTGGGCAAAAACATTGTTTTTCCTGCTGGTGTCCCTCATCCTGCACGGAGCACAAACAGGTTATGGAACAGGGGTTGGGAATGCCCAATGGCCCTAGGGGAGGACATGGAATTTCAAGCCTCTACACCAATTTTGGGGGAATTTTTTCAGGCTTTAAACCCCTCCAAGACTTTGGGATCTCCCCAGTTCCCGGTCTTTTTTTCTGGAACTGGGTGAAAACGTTGTTTTTCCTGTTGGTGTCCCACATCCTGCACGGAGCACAAACAGGTTATGGAACAGGGATGGGGAATGCCCAATGGCCCTAGGGGAGGACATGGAATTTCCAGGCTCTACACCAATTTTGGGGGAATTTTTTCAGGCTTTAAACCCCTCCAAGACTTTGGGGTCTCCCCAGTTCCCGCTCTTTTTTTCTGGAACTGGGCGAAAATGTTGTTTTTCCTGTTGGTGTCCCACATCCTGCACGGAGCACAAACAGGTTATGGAACAGGGGTTGGGAATGCCCAATGGCCCTAGGGGAGAACATGGAATTTCCAGGCTCTACACCAATTTTTGGGGAATGTTTTCAGGCTTTAAACCCCTCCAAGACTTTGGGATCTCCCCAGTTCCCGATCTTTTTTTCTGGAACTGGGTAAAAACGTTGTTTTTCCTGTTGGTGTCCCACATCCTGCACGGAGCACAAACAGGTAATGGAACAGGGATTGGGAATGCCCAATGGCCCTAGGGGAGGACATGGAATTTCCAGGCTCTACGCCAATTTTTGGGGAATGTTTTCAGGCTTTAAACCCCTCCAATCCCAATCAACGCCACTTTGGGGTCTCCCCAATTCCCGGTCTTTTTTTCCCAGAGCTGGGCAAAAACGTTGTTTTTCCTGCTGGTGTCCCTCATCCTGCACGGAGCACAAGCAGGTTATGGAACAGGGATTGGGAATACCCAATAGTCCAAGAGAAAAACACGGAATTTTCAGGCTCTACAATTTTGTGGGATTTTTTTCAGGCTTTAGACCCCTCCAAGAGTTTGGGGTCTCCCCAATTCCCGCTCATTTTCCCAGAATTGGGCAAAAACGTTGTTTTTCCTGCTGGTGTCCCTCATCCTGCACGGAGCACAAACAGGTTATGGAACAGGGATTGGGAATACCCAATAGTCCAAGAGAAAAACACGGAATTTTCAGGCTCTACAATTTTGGGGGATTTTTTTCAGGCTTTAGACCCCTCCAAGACTTTGGGGTCTCCCCAATTCCCGCTCATTTTCCCAGAATTGGGCAAAAACGTTGTTTTTCCTGCTGGTGTCCCTCATCCTGCACGGAGCACAAACAGGTTATGGAACAGGGATTGGGAATGCCCAATGGCCCAAGAGAAGAACATGGAATTTCCAGGCTCTACACCAGTTTTTGGGGAATCTTTCCGGCATTTTTGCTTTAAACCCCTCCAATCCCAATCAAGGCCACTTTGGGACCTCTCCCTAATTCCCAAATGCGGGAGATCCTAAATCCTCCCTCTTCCCAACAGGGATTTCTCCCTCTCCACATCACTTTCTGCAGCGGTGACGGAGTTTGAGGAGGAAAATTTAAAAATCGGAATCCACAGAATTAAGGCTTTTTGCTTAAAACTTGCACGCACGAGGTGCAGCTTTAGGGGAGGCCGGGAAGGTCTGGAGTCGTGGATTTAAATTCCGTGAAATATTCCAGGGAATCACGGAATGTTTGGGTTGGAAGGGACCTCAAATCCCATCCACTTCCAGGCCCCTGCCCTGCGTAGGGGCACCGTCCACTCTCCCGTTTTCCCCGATGAATAAGAAATATAAATTACATAAATGGATAGAATTTGCACTAAATACAGCACAAAATGATTTGCATTCCAGGAAGGACTCCAGCTGTTTGGAAGGAGCACGGCGTCTCCAGGAGATCTCCATAAATCCAGAGCCGAGCAGAGCAGGAGGTGGGATGGGATCCCCACATGCAAAGCCGGGAGGGGGTTAATGAATTCCTGCATTCCCAGATCCATATTTTGGGGGGGAACGGGGCTTGGGACACGCTCCAAGGGTGCTGGGAAGGGAAAAAATTCCCACCAGGATCAAACTTCCCACAGCTCCTGAAGGCACAGCCTCTCAAAATCCAACCTGCTGCGGCTCGGCTCTTCCAAATTATCCCAATTTGTAAAAAGACGTCCTGGGTAAATCAGATCTGGCAGAGGCTGAGGGCTTTGGATGCATCCCATAATCCCAGTTTTTGGCTTTGGGGACCTAAAGGAAGTGACAGGGACACTTTGGGGACCTTGGGAGTGACAGGGACACGGCGCTGATGATCCCCGGGAAGCTGGCACCGGATCATCCCGAAGGTCCGGAGTCCAACTGAGCATAATCCAAACCTCCCCAAACTCACGGAGCACAAACAAACATCCAGGCTTTTCCAGGCCTCAGCCTCCTGGAAAGAGCCACAGGGAATCTGAAATGTTCCCAAAAACACCAGGCTTGGAACTGGAATCCCGGGTAACAACTTTTTCCCAAAGGGGAATTTTCTGGGGTTACCGGAGCTGCTCTCCCAACAGGAACAGGAGAGCCTGGAGCACTAACAGTCGTCAAAATCGGGATTTGTTTGTTTTTCCCTGTTTTTTAGCTGGAGCAGGTTGGCTGCTGCTCCTCCAGGAGAAGCAGGGAGAGATTGTGCCAACAGGAAAAGGAGTTTGGAGTCTCCCAGGTCCTGCTATCCTGGATTTGGGGATAATTATCCTCCCCTGGAGCTCCTAACAGCTCCAGGAGGTCTCCAAGCCCTTCCCCAGGAGAGCTGGGAGCTCTCCCAGGATCCAGAGGGAGATCAAAGGTGCTGGAAGTCGACCCGTGCCTTTGGAAAGCTCTTCCTGTCCCTCTCCAACCCTTCCACACACTGGGAATTTAGAGCTTTTCCATCCTGGCACCTCTGGGGCCATCTCCCATCCTGTGGGACCTGCTGGGGCCCATGGAATGTTTCGGGAGCAGCGCACATTCCATGGGAGAAAACCTTGGGGTGTGTTTGGACGGTCGGGAAGAAGGTGAATGGATAAACCCCTGGATCAGGACGGAAAGGGATTGCAGCTGGAGCCCTGATCCCACAGCAAACCCCCAGAGGTGGACCTGGAAAAGTCTGGGAGCAGCTGGGAGCAGCTGGAATCTCCAGACACTACGTGAAGGTAGAGGTTATTAACCATTATTAATTAATTAAGGTACAGGATGGAAAATCCTGCAGGATTTGGGATGGGCTGTGCAGATCCACAGGATTTTTTTCCCCTGAGCAGAGCCTTGGGATAACTGGGAGCGCCCATAACAAACCCCAAGAGGTGGATCTGGAAAAGTCTGGAAGCATCTGGGAGCTGCTGGAATCTCCAGACAGCACATGAAGGCAGAAACTATTAAATATCATTAATTAATTAAGATGCAGGACAGAAAATCCTGCAGGATTTGGCATGGGCTGTGCAGATCCATTTTTTTGTTGTTGTTTTTTTTTTTTCCTGAGCAGAGCCTTGGGATAACTGGGAGCACCGTTAACAAACCCACAGAAATAAAGCCTGGGAAGAATGGGAGCAGCTGGGAGCTGCTGGAATCTCCGGACACCACGTGAAGGTAGAAGCTATTAAGTACTATCAATTAATTAAGATACAGGATAGAAAATCCTGCAGGATTTGGGTTGGGCTGTGCAGATTCCCAGTTTTATTTCTCTGAGCAGAGCCTTGGGATAACTGGGATCAGCATTAACAAACACGCTGAGGTGGATCTGGAAAAGTCTGGAAGCTACTGGGAGCTCCTGGAATCTCCAGACACCATGTGAAGGCAGAAACTATTAAATACTATCAATTAATTAAGATACAGGACAGAGAATCCTGCACAGCTCCCCAGTTTTATTTCTCTGAGCAGAGCCTTGGGATAACTGGGATCAGCATTAACAAACACACTGAGATGGATCTGGTAAATCTGGGAAGGATGGGAGCTGCTGGAATCTCCAGACACCACGTGAAGGTAGAAGCTATTAAATATTATCAATTAATTAAGATAGAGGACAGAAAATCCTGTAGGATTTGAGTTGGGCTGTGCAGATCCACAGTTTTATTTCTCCACACAGAGCCTTGGTATAACTGGGAACACCATTAACAAACCCACAGAGGTGGATCTGGTGAAATCTGGGAAGGATGGGAGCTGCTGGAATCTCCAGACACCATGTGAAGGTAGAAGCTATTAAATACTATCAATTAATTAAGATACAGGACACAGAATTCTGAGCAGCTCCCCGGTTTTATTTCCCCGAGCGGAGCCTTGGGATAACTGGGATCAGCATTAACAAACACACTGAGATGGATCTGGTAAATCTGGGAAGGATGGGAGCTGCTGGAATCTCCAGACACCACGTGAAGGTAGAAGCTATTAAATACTATCAATTAATTAAGATACAGGACACAGAATCCTGCGCAGCTCCCCGGTTTTATTTCTCCGAGCGGAGCCTTGGGATAACTGGGAGCATCCATAACAAACCCACTGAGGTGGATCTGGAAAAGTCTGGGAAGGATGGGAGCTGCTGGGATCTCCAGAAACAATGTAAAGGCAGGAGCTATTAAATACTATCAATTAATTAAGATACAGGACACAGAATCCTGCTCAGCTCCCCAGTTTTATTTCCCCGAGCGGAGCCTTGGGACATCCGAGGGCTCGGAAGCCGGTCCCAGGATTGGGAGTGAAAGGAAGGGAAAGGCGAGCTGGGCGCTGTCCCCACCCCTGTCAACAAACACCACCTGGGAGAGAGCCGAGCTTTGTCCCAATTAATCCGGGAGAGGAAGGAAGCAGCGGGGTAAAAGCTCCTCTTTTAGCTCTAATTAGCGCATTTGGGAGGATCGGGTGTCGCGGGGCCCCGCTCCAGAGGCGCTCCGCGTTTTCCAGCCTTTCGGGCTCCATTGAGAGCGGACAATCGGGGCCCTGCCGGGTGAGGGTGAAAGCCGGAGCGAGCGCACACGGGCACCCGGGATATCCTGGGAGAGAGGGGCTGATAAGGGACGGAGATAACCAGGAGAGCAGCTCACAGGCTGAGCCGGGCCCGGAGGAATTCCCGGAGGGATGGGAGGCGGAGGATGTGCCCGGAGTGAGGGGGCTTGGGAGAGCTTGGGGGGATGGACAGAGACCCCTCGGAGGGGATCCCTGGAAGTGTCCGAGGCCAGGTTGGACACTGGGGTTTGGAGCAGCCTGGGATAGTGGGAGGTGTCCCTGCTCATGGTATGGGTAGCACTGGATGAACTTTAAATTCTTTTCCAAACTTTTCTATGATTCCACGGAATTCCTTTCCAGCCAATTTTTCATCAGCTTGGGATAGTGGGAGGTACCCAGGGGTATGGAATGGGATGATCCTCAAGGTTCTGCCCAACCCATTCCAGGATTCTGGAGCCCCTCTGCTCTGGAGCCAGGCTGGGAGAGCTGGGAATGTTCCCCTGGAGAAGGGAAAAATCCAGGGAATGCTCAGAGTCCCTGAAGGGGCTCCAGGAGAGCAGGAGAGGGACTGGGGACAAGGGCTGGAGGGACAGGACACAGGGAATGGCTTCCAGTGGGAAAGGGGAGCTTGGGCTGGGATCTTGGGAATTGGGAATTCCTGGCTGGGAGGGTGGGGAGGGTCTGGGAATTCTGGAATTCCCGGATTGGCTGTGGCTGCCCCTGGATCCCTGGCAGTGCCCAAGGCCCGGTTGGACACTGGGGCTTGGATCCACCTGGGACGGTGGGAGGTGTCCCTGCCCATGGAAAGGGTGGGAATGGGATGATCCTTAAGGTTCCTTCCATCCCAAACCATTCCATGATTCTATGACTTTATGACAGGAGCCGGGTTGGGGTTTGGTGACACTTGGACACCGCTGAGGGTGGATCTGCTCTCCTGCTCTCCCACCGCCTTCCCAGCCTCTGCCGTGATCCCAGCTCGCCGGCCGCCTCCGTTCCCGGGCTCTTCCAGGCCAAGCTCCCAGATTTTGGGTGCCCCTTTATTTCAGCACTTCACTGTGGGCTCTGAATAAACCCCTCCCTTTCACATCTCGGATGCTGGGTGACGGATTCGCCGCGCATCGCGGAATTGCTCCGGTCGGAAGAGCCCTCCGAGGTCACCAAATCCAACCATCCCCCGGCATTTCCACATCCACGCCTGACCCACAGCCCGGAATAACCCAGGGATCACACAATCCATAAAATTCCGGTTTAAAACCCACGCCACGAGGTGTGAAATTCCTTCAAACCCAGCAGCTGCCCCAGCTTGGTCCCCGTGTCCCTCCCCGGTGTCCTGAGCTGCCGTGACGTCCTTTCTCCTGCCCTGGCGGAGAGGAGCCGGAGCTCCCCTGGATCACAATGGCAGCCCACGGTCGCTCACGGAATCAGGGATTCAGAGAAGAATTTGGGATGGAATTCGGGACCCTCAAAGCCCATCCGGTGCCACTCCTGCCATGGGCACATCCCGCCATCCCAGGGTGCTCCAGCCTGGCCTTGGACACTTCCAGGGTTTGGTTGGATTAACCATGGAATCCATGAGGAGCAGCTGAGGTGATTTGGGATCTCTGTCTTTCTCCTCAAGGAGTTTAGGGTTGGGGCCATGCTTCCAGAAAAACACGGATCCCTGGAAGTGCCCAAGGCCAGGTTGGACGGGGCTTGGAGCAGCCTGGGATAGTGGGATGTGTCCCTGCCCATGGAATTGGACAGGCTTTAAGGCTCCTTCCCACCCAAACCATTCCATGATTCCCCGAGGATCCCCTCCTGCCCTCTCCTCCAGGCAGCTCCCAGCGCCGCAGCGCCCGTGGCAGGAGCCGCTCGGAAAACGGCAAATCCCCACTTCCTTCTTTTGGCTCATTCTCCGTCCCACCAGCTGGAAAACGACCTGGGAGGTCTGCTGGGAGAGCAGGAGCGGAGTGGATCCTTCCCAAGCCAGCTTGGAGCTCGACCAGCGGGGATCATCACGGAGACCCACCACGGGCCGGCCGGGCGGGGTGACAGGCAGAGCAAATCCCGCTTTTCCTCGGACCCGCGGCAAATCCCGCAGCGTTCCCGGCCGGCTGTTCCCGGCAGGGCTCCAGGATTTGGGATGGAGCTGTGAGGAGCATATGAAGTACGGCCCTCAAAGGATGGATTGAGGGAGACCCGAGCCGGAGGCTCCTCCTGGAATTGGGGTTTGGGGATCGCCGGGAATCGCGCGGGAGGGAGGTGGGAGATGGAGAGAGGAAAGGAATGGGAATAAAAAATGATAGGGGTGTGTGGAAAAGGGGGGAAATTAGGGGAGAGGAGAATATGGAGATAGGAAGGAGTAGAAATGTAGAAATGTAGAAATGTAGATAAAAATACAGAAATGTAAATAAATAGAATCAGAAATAATGCAGAAATGCAGAAATGCAGAAATACAGAAATACAGAAATATAGAAACGTAGAAATATAGAAGTGTAGAAATGTAGAAATATAGAAATGTAAATAAAAATACAGAAATGTAAATAAATTGAATCAGAAATATAGAAATACAGAAATGCAGAAATACAGAAATGCAGAAATATAGAAACATAGAAATATAGAAGTGTAGAAATGTAGAAATATAGAAATGTAGATAAAAATACAGAAATGTAAATAAATAGAATCAGAAATATAAAAATACAGAAATGCAGAAATACAGAAATACAGAAATATAGAAACATAGAAATATAGAAGTGTAGAAATGTAGAAATATAGAAATGTAAATAAAAATACAGAAATGTAAATAAATAGAATCAGAAATATAGAAATACAGAAATGCAGAAATACAGAAATGCAGAAATATAGAAACATGGAAATATAGAAATTTGGAAATATAGAACTAGAAATAAAAATGAAGAAACAGAAATAAATAGAAATGGAAATAGAGAAACACAGAAATACAGAAATATAGAAACATAGAAATATTGAAATATTGAAATTTAGAAATACAGAAATAGAAATAAAAATATAGAAATGGAAAGAAATAAAAATAAAAATAAAAATAAATAGAAAGAGAAATACAGAAATATAAATATAGGAATAGAAAAATTTACAAAGAAATACATAGAAATAGAGATATAGAAATATAGAAACATAGAAACAGAAACACTTACATTTAGAAATATAGAAATATAGAAATATAGAAATATTGAAATTTGGAAATATTGACATTTGGAAATGTAGAAATAGAAATAAAAATACAGAAATAGAAATAAATAAAAATATAAATATAGAAATACAGAAATATAGAAACATAGAAACATAGAAATACTGAAATATTGAAATTTGAAAATATAGAAATAGAAGTAAAAATATAGAAACAGAAATAAATAGGAAATAAAATCTAGAAATACAAATAAAAATACAGAAATAGAAATAGAAATAAAAATACAAATAAATAGAACTATAGAAATAAAAATGTAGAAATAGACATATAAGAATATAGAAATAAATAGAAATAAAATACTGAAATATAAATAAATTAAAAGATATATAAATAGAAATAGAAATATAGAAATAAGTGCAATCAGAAATACAGAAATACAGAAATGAATGAAATTCGAAATATAGAACTAGAAACAAAAATAGAAATGTAGAAATAAAAATAAATAGAAATACAATGGAATGAAACAGAATATTCTCAGGTGGAAGGGAACCTACAACAACGTGGTCCAACTGCCCGACCACGTCACCACCAAAATTTATTCACGGCATTGCCCAAACGCCTCCCAAACACCGAAAAATTCGGCATAGCCACTCCTGCCCAGCACATTTTAAAGGATTTGGGAGCTGGAGGTTCATCTTTACAGCGAAATTTTCCGGTAGGACAAGGAAAACTCAGCTTAAGAGCCAATAAAAAGAAGGAGCCGCAGCCAAGCCATTGAATTTGGATAAGGCGGGATTCGGATATTGTGGGATAAAATGGGATTTTCCTGTCTGAGCTCCCTCTGTCCACCCAGGGCCGGGATATCTTTGCTCACGGGGATGGAACGAGCTGCTGCAGCGAGACGGGGGGTGGAAATTCTCCCGGGATTCGGGAGCCGCACTCACTTTTCCAGCAGGATGAGGGCCGTGGTGGGGTTCACACGGAGGTACTTGCACGTGGGCTGCCCGTAGTCGGCCAGATACGTGGACCAATCCCACTGGATGAACAGATCCAGGAGCTGGAAAGGAAAAGCAAAGCGGGGCTTGAAAAAGCTGGAAAAGGGAGCAGGTGTTTCCCTGGAAGCTGGCAGAGGTCCTGGGCAGGTTAGAGTTATCCATTAAAAAAAAAAAAAAATAAATAAAAGGAAAGGAAAGCAGGCTTTATTCACTTGTTTGATATTATTCTGTAAACATTTAATCATTGATGGTACTTCATCATTAATTTAGGAATATTTGACACGAGTTAATGCAGGGCTGTACTAATTCAGCCATTCCTGCTCTGTGATCCCTATTTTTTGGGGATTTGAGGTCTGAGACACCTCGAGGATGTGGGTGACAAACCACCCCAGCACCCCGATGCTCTCGGCTGTGGCAGGAGGAAACTTTTGGGGTCCAGGGCACCACAAACTTCCATCCCCAAGCATTCCCTAAGGATTTCTTGTCACCCTTGGTCCATTCCAGCACCCTCCAAGAGCTCTGGAAGTGTCTCCAAGGCCCAGAGCTCTCCGAGGAGCTCGGGTTATTCCGGGTGAGTGCAGCTCCCGGAGTTGGGAGTCCCAGGTGCTTTCCAGACTTTGGTGAGAGAAACCACTGGGCCTTGGCAGCAGGGGAAGGGAAAGGGATTAACTCAGCCACCAGTGACAGTCCCCGCTCCAGACCGCCGGAATTCCCACCTGCAGCTCCATGTGTCCACAAATTACCCGGCTCCTCCCAGCCGGGTGAGGGGCGGGCAAACGACAGACCCCAGGCTGCCTAAATGCCCTCTCCCCACACCATTCCCATCTTTGTTTTCCATAAAAACCCAGGCACTCCCAACACCCTCCCCACACGAGGATCTCCTCACCTCACCGAGGAACTTGGCTCCTCCACCCACCCATGAGGGGACGGTCCAATGCCCTCTCCCCACACCATTCCCATCCTTGTTTTCCATAAAAAAAGAGGACTTGCCATGTCCTCCCCACACGTGGATCTCCTCACCTCATCGAGGCCTTAGCTCCTCCACCCACCCATGAAGGCACAGTCCAAGTTCCCTAAATGCCCTCTCCCCACACCATTCCCATCCTTGTTTTCCATAAAAAAACCAGGAGCTGCCATGCCCTCCCCACACGTGGATCTCCTCACCTCAGTGAGGCCTTGGCTCCTCCACCCACCCATGAGGGGACGGTCCAATGCCCTCTCCCCACACCATTCCCATCCTTGTTTTCCATAAAAAAAGAGGACTTGCCATGCCCTCCCCACACGTGGATCTCCTCACCTCATCGAGGAACTTGGCTCCTCCACCCACCCATGAAGACACAGTCCAAGTTCCCTAAATGCCCTCTCCCCACATCATTCCCATCCTTGTTTTCCATAAAAAACCCAGGAGCTACCATGCTCTCCCCACACGTGGATCTCCTCACCTCAGTGAGGCCTTGGCTCCTCCACCCACCCATGAAGGTGCAGTACAATGCACTCTTCCCACATCATTCCCATCCTTGTTTTCCTTAAAAACCGGGAGCTCCCAACACTCTCCCCACACGTGGATCTCCTCACCTCACCGAGGAACTTGGCTCCTTCACCCACCCATGAGGGCATGGTCCAAGTTCCCTAAATGCCCTCTTCCCACATCATTCCCATCCTTGTTTTCCATAAAAACCAGGCCCTCCGAACACCCTCCCCACACGAGGATCTCCTCACCTCAGTGAGGCCTTGGCTCCTCCACCCACCCATGAGGGGACAGTTCAGTGCCCTCTTCCCACATCATTCCCATCCTTGTTTTCCTCAAAAACCAGGCCCTCCCAACACACTCCCCACACGTGGATCTCCTCACCTCAGTGAGGCCTTGGCTCCTCCACCCACCCATGAGGGCATGGTCCAAGTTCACTAAATGCCCTCTCCCCACATCATTCCCATCCTTGTTTTCCTTAAAAACCAGGCCCTCCCAACACCCTCTCCACACGTGGATCTCCTCACCTCACCGAGGCCTTGCCTCCTCCACCCACCCATGAGGGGACAGTCCAGTGCCCTCTTCCCACACCATTCCCATCCTTGTTTTCCTCAAAAACCAGGCACTGCCAACACTCTCCCCACACGAGGATCTCCTCACCTCAGTGAGGCCTTGGCTCCTCCACCCACCCATGAGGGCACAGACCAATGCCCTCTTCCCACACCATTCCCATCCTTGTTTTCCATAAAAAACCAGGCACTCCCAACACCCTCAACACATATGAATCTCCTCACCTCAACAGGGATTTGGCTTCTCCACCCATCCATGAGGGCACAGTCCAAGTTCCCTAAATGCCCTCTCCCCACACCATTCCCATCCTTGTTTTCCTCAAAAACCAGGCCCTCCGAACACCCTCCCCACACGAGGATCTCCTCACCTCAGTGAGGCCTTGGCTCCTCCACCCACCTATGAGGGCACAGACCAATGCCCTCTTCCCACACCATTCGCATCCTTGTTTTCCATAAAAAACCAGGCACTCCCAACACCCTCAACACATATGAATCTCCTCACCTCAACAGGGACTTGGCTTCTCCACCCATCCATGAGGGCACAGTCCAAGTTCCCTAAATGCCCTCTCCCCAAACCATTCCCATCCTTGTTTTCCTCAAAAACCAGGCCCTCCCAACACCCTCTCCACATGAGGATCTCCTCTCCTCAGTGAGGCCTTGGCTCCTCCACCCACCCATGAGGGCACAGTCCAATGCACTCTCCCCACACCATTCCCATCCTTGTTTTCCTCAAAAAACAGGCACTCCCAACACCCTCTCCACACGTGGATCTCCTCACCTCAGTGAGGCCTTGGCTCCTCCACCCACCCATGAGGGGACAGTTCAGTGCCCTCTTCCCACATCATTCCCATCCTTGTTTTCCTCAAAAAACAGGCACTCCCAACACCCTCCCCACACGTGGATCTCCTCACCTCAGTGAGGCCTTGGCTCCTCCACCCATCCATGAGGGCACAGTCCAAGTTCCCTAAATGCCCTCTCCCCAGACCATTCCCATCCTTGTTTTCCATAAAAACCAGGCCCTCCCAACACCCTCTCCACACGTGGATCTCCTCACCTCATTGAGGAACTTGGCTCCTCCACCCATCCATGAGGGCAAAGCCCGGGATTCCCGGGATGCCGCCTTCACCTCTGCCCCGTCCCCGGCAGGTTAATTAAGAGCTCCCGCCTTTCCGCCCTCCCAGAGATCCTGCCTTGGAGCGCCGCTGTGACCACTCTATTTGGGGACAGGCTGCCAAGCGCGTGGACGTCTTCATCGCCGGCCCGGCGCGTCCCGGCGCCCACCGCCGGAGCCGGGAGAGGCCGGGCCCGTCCCGCGGCCAAGCGGGGCCCATAGAGGCCTCATTGTCCCCGCGTCTCCATGGTTTTCCTGGAGGCCCCGGCGCTGTTTAACAACGCGTCCTGCCCCGCCAAGAAGGGGATTTAGCTCCTCCGAGACCTTCCAGATACAAAACAAAAATGTGCGACAAGATTCTTTTTGACTATGTAGGTCAGGGCAAGGAAAACAAGCTGTCGGGAACAATCCCCCGGGCTGGCGGGGGGGATGGATTAGCCGGGACCTAAGAGGGCTTTTCCAGCCCCGGGTCCCGCTCGGCTTTGTCCGGCGGGGCCTTTGTGCCGAACGACAAACCCGAGCTGAACGTCGTTGGCAGGAGGAGGTTTTTCCAAGGGGGTGCACCTTGGAGAGGGACAACCTTAAATATGATTTCACAGGCGCTTTTCAGGCCCGGCGCTGGGGCCCAGGCCTCTTCCGCGGGGTTTGGCGGCTGCTGGGAGGGCTTGCATGGTTGTACAGGCTCAAAGGGAACCCCCACAACGCACCAAAGGCCCCTTGCTGGTGGCCCCGGCAGGCTGAACGTGCCTCGGGAAAATCCCCCAAAAAAGGAGGTCTTGCCACGGAAAGCGCGCGTCCGGGGGTCAGGTAGCCGCTGGTGGGGATGGGGGGCGGGATAAAGAGCCGGGAGGAAAAAGGAAATAAAAAGGTGAGGAATAGGAAGGGGTTTTGGAGAAAATGGAATGAAAATGTCGGGAGTTGCTCTGGCAGAGGCTCGGGAGCAGTGTGGGAGCTCAGAGGGACGCGGAGCTGCTCCCAAGGCTGGAGAGCCTCAGCTCTGCAGCCAGGCTGGGAGAGCTGGGAATGTTCACCTGGAGAAGGGAAGAATCCAGGGAGAGCTGGGAGCCCCTGACAGGACTTAAAGGGGCTCCAGGAGAGCTGGAGAGGGACTGGGCACAAGGGCTGGAGGGACAGGACACAGGGAATGGCTTCCCATCACCAGAGAAACTCCAGAGACCCGGAGCCATCGACAGCAGCTCTCCAGGAGCCCAGGTGTGCCCAGGTGGGCAGGAAGGACAAGGACACCTGGGCTGTGCCCGTCCCCTGTGCCCTGTGCTGGCCCTGGTGAGGCCACAACCTCAAATCCCGGGACAGCTTTGGGCCTCTCCCAACAAGAGTGACCCTGAGGGGATGGAGCGTGTCCAGGGAAGGGAAGGGAGATGGGAAGGGCTGGAGAATTCATGAGGGAGCTGAGAAGGAGCTGGAGAATTCCTGAGGGAGCTGGGAAGGGGCTGAGCCTGGAGAAAAGGAGGCTCAGTGGGACCTTGTGGCTCTGCACAAGTCCCTGACAGGAGGGGACAGCCGGGGGGAATTTGGGATCTTATCCCAGGGAACAGGGACAGGAGGAGAGGGAACGGCCTCAGCCTGGGCCAGGGTGGATAACGGTGAAATTCCTTCCTGGAAAGGGCCGTCCAACCTGCTGGAGAGCCCATCCCTGGAAGGATTTGAGGGATGTGGGGACAGGGGTCAGCGGCGGCCTTGGCAGTGCTGAAGAAAGGCCGGGCTCCCTCTCGGAGCGCTTTTCCAACCTCACCGATCCCGTGACGCCCACCTCTGCCCGGACCTTCCCGGAGCTCCGACAGAGCCAGACCACCCCCAGGTGGTTCCCGACAGTGACGGATGGGCTGTGTATTTTCCAACTCTTTGCCCACATCCATCTTTTCTCGGCTCGGCAGGTCCGAGGACGGCCGGGGCCGGCACCTTTGGCCCCGGCTGCCGGCGCTCCCGGCCCGGCTGCGGGTCGCGCTCCGGAGGGGAGAGGTCCTGCAGGAGGAAGCCCGAAGGCTCGGGGAGAGCTGCCTCCGGGCGATTTATCTGTCACATAAATGTGGTTTTATTGGTTTTACTGCTTCAACTTTTCACCTCTGCTGCTAAATCTGAACGGGCCGAGGGGAAAGGAGGAGGAAAAAAAAAAAAAGAAAAAAGAAAGGGAAAGGGAAGAAGCCGGCGGCGCGGGCTATGCTGGGGGAGTTTCCAAATCAAATATGCAAATACCATTAATTCTTTAAACTGGAGTCTCCCTTTCAAGGCCATAAATCAAACTTGACAGCACATCCACTGAGCCGGGGGGAGGGAAGGGGAAAGGAGAGGAGAGGAGAGGAGAGGAGAGGAGAGGAGAGGAGAGGAGAGGAGAGGAGAGGAGAGGAGAGGAGAGGAGAGGAGAGGAGAGGAGAGGAGAGGAGAGGGAGAGGAGAGGATGAGGAGAGGAGAGGAGAGGAGAGGAGAGGAGAGGAGAGGAGAGGAGAGGAGAGGAGAGGAGAGGAGAGGAGAGGAGAGGAGAGGAGGGAAAGGGAAAGGAGAAGAGGGAAAGGAAAAAGAAGAGGAGAGGAGAAAAAGGAAAGGAAAAGGAGAAAGGGAAAAAAAAGAGGAGGGAAAGGGAAAGGAGAGGAGAGAAAGGAAAAGGAGGGAGAGAAAGGGAAAGGAGAGGAGGGAAAGGGAAAGGAGAGGAGGGAAAGGGAAAGGAGAGGAGAGAAAGGGAAAGGAAAAGGAGAGGAGGGAAAAATTAAGAGGAGCTTTCACCACAGTGATGTGGGAGCGGGATAAGATCAGGAAGCTGCAGATGTGCTTGGGACTGGGGTCCTGCGGCTTTTCAGGGTTCCGGGAACACATTGGGCAGGAGCAGGGAGAGGCGCAGGCACGGCTTTATAGAAATCGGGAGGTGGAGGATGGTTTGGAAAGAAGGTATTAAAAAAGTACTAAAATTGTTTTTATACACATACACGAGCTTGTATCCAAATTGAAGCATAGAATTCAGGAGAAGGAAACGCTGGAATGAAAGAACTAACCCGGGAGCCAGTCCCCAGCCCTGTCCCAGGCTCCCCTAGGAAGAACCTTCCCCCCATTTCATGGAATCGTGGAACCATTTAAACTGGAAAAGACCTTTCACATCATCAAGTCCAACCACCAGCCCTACCTCGAAACCACTTCCTTTTCACCCGCCTTGCAACGTCACCACCTCAGACTCTCCAGAAACGTCCCTTTTTATCCAAGCGGACAGATTTTTACGCCCCTCACCTCCAGCGCAGGTCCCTGCAGGAGGAACCCTGGGCCGTGGCTGGGCTCCGCACCCCGCTCTGGATGCGAAGGAGAGCGGGGACAGTTTGTTCTGTCCTGACGACAGCGCGGGGTCTGGATCGAGTCCTCCCGGCCGAGCCAGGAGCACTGGAATGTGAACCCAAACTGATTCCAAACACGGCTTTGCAGGAGCAGGAGCCCTGCCAGAGCTCCTGGAAGCGGATCAAAGCCACCGCCGGCGTTCGCACGCTCGCACCTGTGTCACGGTCACGGGGACCGTGGGATGGGCTGGGTGGGAAGGGACCTCAAAGCCCACCCAGATCCAGCCCCACGGGCAGCGACACCTCGCTCCATCCCAGGTGGCTCCAAGCCCCATCCATGATGGCCTTGGACACTTCCAGGGACGGGGCTGTGACTGCCCCATCTGGCCCAGCATCCCCCTAACAGCGAGCGGCACCAAAACCTCCTCACCGGCAGGAAAGTCCCGTGGGAATGCACCGATTTTCCAAGGAAAAGGGACGGGATCGGGTTGCATAAGAGACATCCCCTCATCATGGTTTTCCAGTCCTTTAGGGGTGGCTAGGAGGAGGAGAAGAAGGATGAGGAGGATCTCTCTTCACAAGGAGCCACGTGGAGAAGGCAAGGAGCAAAGGCTCCAAGATGCCACAGGAAAGGTTCGACCTCCACGCAAGGAAGAAATTCCTTGAAGTTCCCATCCTCCACCGGGAAAACTTCCCCTTGGATGTGGTGGAGACCCCACTGCTGGAGGTATTCGGGATACACAGAACAGGGCTCCTTACATGGCTTCCTCCCCTCCTAACCAGGGTGACTCCATCCCAGGAAAAAAACTTCCCCCTGATCCACCACCAGATGGATTTGGTGGGATTGGATGGATTTGGATTCCACCACGATGGACTGGAGAGGACTCTCCCCTGCCAGCACCATCCCAGCAGATGAGATGCTGCCAGCGTTGGTGGGAAACTTTCCATAAGGAACTAAACCTTTCCCTCGACAAAAAACCTAAATTAGGGAATTCAGTCCTTGTTTCTCCAAGCGCTCCCTGCTGGGTCGAGGTGGGGCGAGGTCTTCCTTGCGGTGGGATTTTGGGAACACTCAGATCCCCACGGGAGTGGCGGCGATGCCACGTGGTTACGGCCAAGCTTTTGTGATGAGTTTTATGGAGAAGCATGGATTCAGACGGGTTTGGTGTTTTCCCAGCTGGAAGCAGCATTCCTGCCCTGAACCCTGCTGAGGTCCATGAGCTGGGTCACGTCCCTGAGTGCCCGCTCTGGTTTTCCATGGAATGAGCAGGGAATGTTTTCAGATCCAAGGTGGAAACAGCTCTCAAAAGCCCCATTACCCCTCCTTATCCTCACAACCGCAGCTCCTCTTCCCAGGGATTTTCGTACCTGGAATGAACAACCTCTGACCCAACGCCTTCCACAAGCCTGCTTTGACCCATGCAAGATCGCACCTCCGACTACTAAACCTGGCCAGAAATTTCCTTTAAACAGCTCCTTTCCCTGCCGGAGCAGCGCAGCTCCTCAGGGAAGGGGACAAGGAGTGTCCCACCACCGTCCTCCTGGAGGAGCTCCAGTGGGATCAGGAGACACTGGTCAGGCCCATTCCTGCTGGGGACTCTCAAGAGAGACACAAAACTATGGAAAACCGGTGCCGCTTCCCATTTTTCTTCCACGTCCGCAACCCACCCCACCACCGGTGGAGCAGCCCCTTCCACCATCCAGCAGGGAATTGTTAGGGATTACAAATCCCCCCAAGGAGCTTCCAGCAGCAGCGGCAGCCACGGACAAGGCAGAGTCCAAATAATTTATTTTGGGGAGGTTTCAATTACGCCTCGTGGGAAAGGAGTACTGAAAGAGAAAGAAATATTCCAACCCCTGGGAAGACGTGGGGTTTGGACAATAGCGTTCCCAAAAAGAAAAGGCACCGGGAATTGGAACATGATGTTTGTTGTTGAATTGTGAAAGGCACGGAGGGGGAAATCGTGGCCTGAGTGGAAACAGGAGCGGGTTTTTCTCTGGAAGGGAGGATTTGCTCTGGGAATTGGGCGTCCTCTGGGTGAGGGGTCGGAGAGCGCCCGCAGGGAATTGGTGATGGACAAGGAAAGGGATCCACACAGGGAGCACAGGGAGGGAAAAATCTTGATTTAGGTGCTCCCCTAACTGCCCGGATTTCTGGGAGTTACTGCAGATCCCAGAGCCCTGCTTGGACCTCTCTGTGAGACACAACAACCCCAAGTGACTCCTCCAGGTGTCCTGGGATGTCCCACCCAGGGATGTCCTCCTGGAAATCCCAAGGGGGAATCCCAAGCCCCTCACCTCCCATTTTGACTGGGTTGATCTCGCAAGTTAAAAGCAGCATTTTTATTTTTTTGTTTTGTTTTCTTCTTCTCTTTGTATCTGCGAAAAGTCAAACAGTTCCTGGAAAAAAATAAACCAAAACAGGAGAGGAGTCTGGAAGGATTTATGGCAGCCAGGACAGTTTGTAACTGAGAGAGGTTTGAGACCAGCAAAACCCAAATTTGTTCAGTCTGGATTATTTCCAGCCTCACATTACTGCCTGTTTATAGGTTCTTGTATTCCTGACAGCCCTGATTTCCAGGGAAAGGGCTCCACAAAGCTTCTCTGCACGGAGAGATCTCCCAGTTTTCCAGCTGAAAACATTCATCGTTTATTAGGAGGAAAACCTCTGGCTCTCCACCTGCTTTGAAGCCACGCTGGAATTACACGGGGTTGACTTTTCTCCTCTTCCCGAAGGAATTTCTTCCAAGGGTCTCACTAAAAACTTTGCAGGATTTTACCTCAGAAAAATTTGTGTTTCTGAGCACCAGGAGCAGCTGAGGGAGCTGGGAAGGGGCTGAGCCTGGAGAAAAGAGGGATCAGGAGGAACCTTGGGTCTCTGCACAAGTCCCTGACAGGAGGGGACAGCCTGAGGGGGGAATTTGGGATCTTATCCCAGGGAACAGGGACAGGAGGAGAGGGAACGGCCTCGAGTTGTGCTAGAAAATCCCTTCCTGGAAAGGGCTGTCCAGTGGGGACGCTGAGGACCAGCACCACGTGTGGGGTGACAGCCCTGGAAAGTCCCCCCAAGGCCTGGCTTTAGTCACCCACTGGATCTTTGCCCGCAGGGAAAGCTCCAGCTAAATTCTAGGGAAATCCCGAGTTTCCCTCACCCACGGCAGAGCCCTTGGGAAAACAAGAAGAGCGAGGCCTGGAAACGACGAGGTGCGAAACCCCCGGGGGTTTCAACGTTTCGGGATCGAATCATTCCCAAGACGCCCGGACAGGGCGATTTCACGGACGGCCACGGGAGCAAAAACCCAAGAGGAGCTGCTGGGTTTTTGGCGGCCAATTTGCGCTCCTAAAAATAATCCCTTGGGCTCGTCCCGTTCCCCGGGCAGGTTCGGGAGTTTGCAGGGAAGGCTGGGCCCGGGGACGGGCAGATTCCCACCCTCCGGACCCTCCGACGGCACACGGGGACAATACTGGGCGGGAGCCAGCGGGAATGAAAGGGCCTCGGAAGAGCGTTCCGCAGGGAATTCCGCTATTGAATAACACTTGGCTTCTCCATTGAACCGCCACAAAGGGGGATTCATTCCCGAGGCGGAGATGGCTCCCGTAGCAGCATCCCCCGGATCGGGTTCTGGTGGAGCTGCACCCAGCGAGGATGGAGACGGATAAACCGTCCGGGATCAGCGCCCAGCACCAGAAATTTGGGATGTGACACCTGGAAAGCGCTCAGACATCATTTGGGTGCGGATAACTGTCATCAGAGGCTGTTCTGAAGGTGTTTCGGGGATCTTGGGAACGCTCCGTGGTTGGGAGTTGATGGCTCCGTGCTCAGGTATCCCGCTAATACGGGATTCCTTTTCCACTGCTGCATTCCAGGTGCTCACGGCCTTCTGGGCTTCCCTGCCTGACCCACACCTCCAAATCAGTGGCTCCAAAGAAAACGTTAGGAAATAACATGGGGAATCCCAACATTTCAGCAGCAGAGGATCCTTTAGTCAGGGAAAAGCAACCATGAGCGCAAAAAACCCCCCAAAAACCCTAAAACCAGTAAAGGGGAGAAATCAGGAGTTGTCCAAATAAACCTATAGGAAACACTTCCAGCATTGTCCCAGCTGGGACAAAAAATCATCCCAAAAAGGGGAAAAAAAAAAGAAAAAATCACTTTAATGCCACTTTTCCGGGAGGGAGAATTCCCAGCTCATCGACGGAGCAGCCGGAGAGCTTTGGGGCTGGGAGAGGTCGGGGAGCAGGGATGGCTGAGCAGCGATCCCTCTTTTCCTCGGTGTCAAAACCCCGTGAGGTTCCCGGTTATTTGAGCCAAACCTCTCCCGATATCCCCAAAAAACCACCGGCATCACCTCCCCAAGCCCCGCGGGGGCCGAGCGCTCCAGGCTGCTCTTTTCCTGCTGCCGCTCAGCTGACGCCAAAATCCTCGTCGGAGTTGTGTTTTTCTCGTGTTTACACGTTAAAAAAAGGGGCTTAAAAAAAAAAAAAATTAAAATAAAAAAAAGGAGGTGACCTCTTGCTCACCCCGGGCGGGCTGTGAGGAGCCGCCGCTGCCTTCACCTCCGGCTGAACTTCCAGATTATCTCAGCCAAGATTCACCTTGCACTGAACTTGTACCCGGAGCACGGCACAGTCACGGAGCCCTGATTAAACATTGCAGCACCACGGGGCCATAAATTTATACATTTAATGAGGATTAGCGGCGCTTCCTCCCGCCCTCCTCGGGCCGGGCTGGGGGGGGGAACCGATGGAAGCGCTGGGAAGCGCTCACCGGCACGGGTCGGGCACGGAAAAGCTGGGAACGAGCAGGAGACGAAGCAGCTCCTGCCCCGTTCCCTGGCGTGCGGAATCCGCGGCAAAACGACCCGCGGAGGGCTTGGAAAGCTTTCCACCCAATAAAAAACACCCCAAAAAAAAACCCAGGAAAAAGGAAAAAAAAAACCACAGCGGGACACGGCGCTCCGGGAGCCCGCGTGGGTCCCCTGGCCCAGCAGGAAACCGTCCGCAGGCCGTGGCCTCCTAAACTCTGGCTGCCCTCTTCCCACCGAGCGCCGCATCCCAGCGCCGTCCTCCCGTCTCTTTTCCAGGACGGACGCGTGACGGGAGGCAGCCTCCTCCTCCTCCTCCTCCTCCTCCTCCTCCTCCTGTCCCAGCTGCCACGGAGGGAACGGGAGAGCTCCGCGCTCGCCCGACGCCGGCCGGGGTCACTCGGGAGAACGTCTGGGCGGCGAAATGGATCCGCTCAAGTTCAAGTGCTTGGAATGCCTCCCTCTTTTTTTTTTTTTTTTTTTTTTTTTTTTTCTTATTTTTTTTTTTTTTTCCCCCTCTAAGAAACTAAACTAATACATCCCTGCTTTTCCTGATAACTTCCTCCTTTTCCCCTCGGAGGTTTTGTTTAGCAGATCCATTGTTCTCGGCCAGCCTTGCCCTGGGGTCCAATTTGAGAGCGTTCTCATTTTTCCCCCCCTATGTAACCGATGCTTATTTCTTTAAGCTCCAACTGTAAACACAAAGCACACGGCACAGCCCCGGCCCGGCTTTGCAGGAGGCAGCCTCAGCCCTGGAATTGCTTCTCCGTGTTTTTTTTTTTTTTGGTTTTGGTTTTTTTTTATTGGAAACAAAAGGATTGGGTCTCCTTGCTCCGAGGAGTCAAACACCTGCGGGATGTGGGAACCCGCGGGTGGTCCAGCGGCTCCCTGACCCTTTCCTGCTTCCAGAAATGTGGCTTCGCTAATTAAAGACTCCTTTAGATTGTCCATCAGGGGCAGGGGTTGAGGCAGCGGGACGCCTGGGAGGTGGCCTGAAGGTCCTTGGGGTGCTCGGGGTGAGGGAGGAGCCACCAGAGCGTCCCCATGGGAGGGGTGGCACAGGGGGACAAATGTAAACTGAAATGGGGAATAAATCCTTGGAAGACGTGAGAGCATCTTGGATGGTCCCAGGGACACGCCAGGGGATGGGGATTTGGGAAGGGTGGGTGAGGAGGCCACCACTGACCCCTGTCCCCAAGTGCCACAGCCACAGGGCTCTGAAATCCCTCGGGGATGGGCACTCCA